>NC_091755.1:38812704-38835204 GCF_043380555.1 Nothobranchius furzeri
AACACCAAGAAGGAAAACTTTGCGATGGAACTAATGTATCCCAAAATATAAAGTGAAGCGGCAAAGAAAGAAGCTGTGAAGTGAATGTGTGGACACAAACGACACACACACATAGAGAACAAAAGAGAAAAACCATCCAGACAGACACTGCCATCCATACAACAGCCTCATACAAAGGATGATGGTGCACACTGAGATAAGCCAATTTCCAGACGTCTTTATAGGAAAATTATCAGTTTAAACTCCTCCACACCAACTTCATGCTCACTTTAATGAAATTAAAGTAATTATTGTACACATCAAAGATGGGTGGTAAACAATCTACACATCTACAGGTATGTTCATGCAATTACAGAGTTAAGATTTAAGCTAACTTGTGTAGAATATACAGGTTCTGCAGCAAAAAAATGTGAAGAGCGCATGACTAAAGGAGCGGTGTGTGTGTTTGTGTGTGTGTGTGTGTGTGTGTGTGTGTGTGTGTGTGTGTGTGTGTGTGTGTGTGTGTGTGTGTGAGAGAGAGAGAGAGTGAGAGAAAGAGAGATTGATTACTGGATGATAGTCTGATAGCAGGGGCTGCGCAGTGGTTAGAGCTGTTGCCTTGCAGCAAGAAGGTCCTGGGTTCGCTTCCCAGCCTGGGATCTTTCTGCATGGAGTTTGCATGTTCTCCCTGTGCATGCTTGGGTTCTCTCCGGGTACTCCAGCTTCCTTCCACAGTCCAAAAACATGACTGTTAGATTGATTGGTCTGTCTAAATTGTCTGTGTGTGTGTGTGTGTGTGTGTGTGTGTGTGTGTGTGTGTGTGTGTGTGTGTGTGTGTGTGTGTGTGTGTGTGTGTGTGTGTGTGTGTGTGTGTGTGTGTGTGATTGTTTGTCCTGTGTGTCTCCGTGTTGCCCTGCGATGGGCTGGCTCTCTGTCCAGGGTGTACCTCGCCTGATTGCCCATTGACCGCTGGAGGACAAAGCGTGTTCAGACAATGGATGGATGGATAGTCTGATAGCATATAACCTCATATCATGTCTTAAATTGTCTTCTTTAAATGAATATAAAGCTGTTCCCAGCATTGTATTAATGCCTGACTCCTTTAAAACCTTAAGCAGGTTTGTGCCACTTCACATCTTCACATCTCAGTAGGGGGAGATAGTGAGTGAGCAGCTCGCGCACACAGAGGAGAGCCTGATAGTTGAGAGCTTAGTAGGTGAACAGCAATATTTAGAACATTTGAATATTTTTAACAGGACTTGACCTCGTGGACAAAGTGGGCTTAGTTTAGGATGCTGTGGCGGCCTGAGATGTCCCAGGAGAGGGGCGGACTCCAAAACCCGACCTGGCAGACAAACAGTCACATCGCTCTCACCCTCAGTGATGTGCCTGAACGAGTTCATTGAACGATCGTTCATGAATTCTTTCGTGGTTTATTTTTCTGAACGTGAACTGAACTTGTTCATATTTTGCCTGATGAACGTTAAAGCGAGTGCCCACCCTAAAAGGGAACCTAAGTCTCCTCCCTTTCCGGTTGGCTCATGGGTCCCCGGAAGAATGAAAAAATGAATGCAAGTCAATGGGGCTAAAAACGCTATCTTCTAATCCGCTTTGCCTTAAGGTTGGTTTAAGCTTGACGCGTCCGCGAGATCCGCACGGCTCCGCGCGGAAAAGTTGCGTAATTTTGCATCATTTTAACAACCACGCCCCTCCACCGCGTCTCCGCACGGCCCAAGATTTCCGCAACGCGCACCTCGGAAAATTTCTAACCACGCGGACGGACGGACGCGGAAAAACATGGCGGACCGGCAAGAACTAGTACGGCAGAGGTTCGTAAATACAGACATTTGTATGATTCAGCTCTCAGAGATCACCGTGATCAACATGCTGTTAATAAATCTTGGAGAGAAATGACTCGCACTGTCGGAAAAGACGAGGACGCTGTTAAAAATGCTGGAATGCCATGTTGTAAACAGTGATTTCTACTTCTACTATGGTGTAGTGATGGATGCATGCTGTAGAGCTCCATGCTACCCCCTACAGTTTGGGAGAATATTGGCTCACCGCGGAAACGAGCCGCACAAACCATAAACGCTACGAGTTGTGAAGCGCGTTCCATCCGCGAGCTGCATCACCGCGCGGAAAGTGAATGCGTCAAGCATAAACCAAGCTTTACGCCCTGGATCGCACATGTTGTACTGCAATTTAAATTAAATGTAGTGATGGGTGTTTCGACCACGCCGGTCACGTACTTTGAGATTTATCAGCTTGTAAATGTTCGTAATTAGCATGACGTCACATATATGACATCACCACAGAATCTCCTCTCCCCTAGCGTAGCTGCTACTTACCACATGACCAGATTTATGGTGGTTCTTTCTTCCTGTGGGAAGGATTTGAAGTTTGCTGAACTTACAGCCATTTTCTCTCCGTTTTTCTCCGTGTCTTCTCAATGACTTTCGTGAAGCGCATTTGTAGTCCTGGATTTATTTTCACACAAAATCTAAAATAATGTTTCCCCCATTCGAAAATAAGCGTGTTCTTCGTATCAAAATGTGTCTTTAAAATTCACGGACATCGTTTGTGAACTCCATGGCGGAATTAGAAAATAGCGTTTTTAGCCCCATTGACTTGCATTCAGTTTTTCCATTCTTCCGGAAACCCGTGGTCCAGAGGTAGATGGGCGTGACCTAGGCTCCCTATGGCCAACTCACAAACACATCCAACCTAAAGACACAGAAGAATGAACGCCACACACCCACTCACTCTCCCTAGGTACCGCTGCACAAAGGGTGCAACCAGTCCCAAACCCAGGAGATGTTTCTGTTCATGCTGGGGTAACGATGAGCAGGTTTCCTAACAGCGCTTTACCACAGAGTTGTTGCAGAGTCCCTTTACAGATCATTATTCACATAAGAAGCAGAAATCCAAGTAGTGTCTCCTGCAAACGATGTACTCCACCAGATAATGATGCTGACATCAATCCTCCCTGTAAATCAATACACCTCAGAGATTAGATTCTTTTGCTTCGATTTGCTGAGCTGAAGGTATCTGCGCTGTTGTTTTCCTCCCGACTTGTGTTGTTGTCTCTGATGTTGCTGAGACAATCAAGCACTGAAGTGTTTCATTCTGCCAATCCAGTCAGATGTGACTGTGTTTTTCCTGTTTGTGTCACAGGTCAGCTGGAAAGTCCACGTATAGTGGGAGGCTATACTCCAGTTCCATACTCCATCAAGTACATTGTGTCCTTGCAGACGTTGTACCACCAACACTTCTGTGGAGGCTTCTTGATAAATAAATTCTGGGTAATGACAGCAGCACATTGTAACATTGGGTGAGCTATAGTTTTCTTGTTATCTTGATTTTTAGCTGTTATTTTTGGGAATTTTGTTGCATTTCCTTTTTATCTTTTATCTGTGTTCGACACGTTTATATAACGCCGGTTTAATTAACCAACATTTTTAGTGTACAGCGCCTTGTTTGGTTGTAATGCCTTGTGAATGCGCTTTATAAATAAAATTGGATTGGACTGGATTACTTAACCTTGTGTGAAAACAGCATCAGCGTGTAAAGTAAACTCCGGTAACAGAAAGTGTTTCACAGTTTCTGCAATCAAATTACAATGTAAAAAAACGTTTCTATTGACCTGAAATGACTTTGACTTCTCTCGATGTTTGTCCAGGACTTCATTAGACAATCCAAAATGCTCGACCCTGTGAATTCTCAGAGCTGAAATAAAACACGTGAAAATGACACCTGAACACAGAGGAGCTTTGTGCTCTGTGACACAAGCATAATGGTGGTGTTGGGGCTTCGTGATAACACACTATTAAAAGAACAACAATCCCATTCGCTTCAAAAATACAGTAGGTGACAATTTTAGACAAGGCATGTAATCCAATCTCTGGGGTTTCGTTATTACGTCAGCACCATATTTTATACCGTTTATTATATAACCTACGGAATGCTGCAGTCAGGATCAGGGTACGTAGACACAACAAGATTGCGTCTGATGCCGTTCTGTAAATAATAAACTCTCTAGTTTATAGCAGACAACAAATTCTTTTACACCCAGAACTCACAGTTTCTTCCAGATACAAAGGTTCTGATACACGTCACATCACACATCACATTCCATCACATATCGTTATTCATAGCTTGTCATGAATTATAATTAGTCTAGAAAATAAAGTTTATTATCCCTTTGATGCATGAATTATGAAATCTTCAACCATGATTTTTTAAACAATTATTTTCATTCATCTTTAGGTGTGAATGAAACAAATTTCAACAAATATTTTTTGTAACATTTTGTTAATTTACAAATAATTTATTACATGTCCAGCTCAGTGGACAGCGTGCATTCTGAACATGAAATATGTTGGCTTGACTTGCTGAAGCCCAACTGGAGGGGCTCACATAAAATAAAGTCTTCAACAGCTGTGCTTAATAGCAAAAATAAATAAATAACAATTTTGAGTACCTGTCCACTGTAGTGACCATTATGCATCAAAGGGTTAATTATATACTTGATTCTGTCAGAATTAATACGAAGTGTGTTTCTGATCCCTGACTAAGCAAAGAATCCTAAATTCTTCTGGTTAAACGTTCAAAGATCAATCAGGTTGATATTCTATATTTACATAGAATCATCACATGTTATTGGTCATAATTAAATCCTCCAATGCATCTACAGGAAGGTAGAAAAAATTTATTATCCACACTTAGCTTTTAGTTTCAGTGAAACACAATAAAGATTATCAGTGAACCCCATCTGACCCTCCCTCAAACAGCTTTGTGGAGATGCCCCAGAAGCTCTGCTGCTGTTTGGCTCCCAACCGTTTCTGCACAGAACTCAATCACACAGTGACCGAAGACACATTTGTTTAGCTCAGATCAGTTTTGCTCTCCTGTGGTTCAGGAGAATTAGTGAAAATTTTACATTCTGGTTCTTTTATACCTCCACAGCAGTGAGGTCAAAGGGCTTATTGACTCACTTTTTCACTTGCAACGTTGTGACTGCTTCTCACTGCAAATCAGTGACCCTGGAAAGAAAGAAGCTCTGTTCCCTTCAGAAGCAAAACAAAGAATAGCCTGAAACCAAAAAGTGCTTTCTTCATCCATACAGAACTGATCTACCATGTCTATCATGCAGATGTGTTTTCATAAACTGGTAATTATCAGTTCATCTTCACATTGCTTAGAAGGAGGCTGCATGATAGAATGTTGCCTTGCAGCAAGAAGGTTGCAGGTTCAAATACAGGGGCAGCCTTTCTTTTCAGAGTTAGTATTTTCTCCGTGTGTGGGTTTTCTTTGTTTACCACAGCTTCCTCCTGCAGACCATAAATGTGCATGTCTTGTTGATAGGAGACTCTAAACTGTCTGATTTATGTCCCTGTGATGGACTGGAGACCTGTCCAGGGTGTCCCCACCTCTCCCTCAGTGACACCAGCTCCACAATTTGGGAAATCACCCCTAATTTGGTTAGCTATGTCCAGTGACCAAAGCCTACTGGTTGTGCAGCACCAGGCTAAAGGCCAAAGGTGACAGATCATCTGCTGCTGTGGTCCCCAGACTCTGGAACTCTCTCCCCCTGAGCCTGAGATCAGTGGACTCAGTGGTCTCCTTTAAAAAGCAGCTGAAGACTCACTTGCTCAAGCTGGCTTTTGTATGACCTTCTTCACCACTCTCTCTTTATTCTGCTCTCCCCACCTATTCCACCTTCCTCAGGATCCACTGATTTCCCTCTTTCCTGTTCACTCTCTCTCTTTCTTTCTTTTTTATATTTTTACATTTTTTGTTTTTGTGAAGCGCCTCGTGATTTTTATCTTGAGAGGCGCTATAGAAATGATATTTTCTTCTTCTTCTTCTTCTACAACTTTGCATTTCAGCACAGCACCAGCGAGCAGCAGCTGCCCTCAATATCAGCTCAACCCATAAACTACTGGGTGTCATAAACATCAGTCAGCTGATCGTGACATCAGTCTTATTTATTGTTTACATCTGTATCAGATTACAGACTGAGAATATTTATTTACTCTTTGTGACACAGAACCTGTGTTTTAAGAAAATCCACTTGTGTTTTTTTCATTTTTTGTCTTTGTTTTCTAAAGTTATGGATTACATCACCACATGATCTCACCATCTAACAGAGGCACTTATGGCACTTTCACATTTGGGCCAGCACGGACCAGACTGAGTAGTTTTTAAAGAGTTCACATCTAGATAGTTTTGCATTGTTCTGTGCTCAACCGGTCGGTTTTTCGGCCCTCTTACCAAGGCAGTCTGCTTTGGGCTGATCTGGTCCAACTCACCCACTGCCAACCGATTGGCCGGCTCAAATTCACGCCTACTATTAGGGGGACCCTCCGATTGGTGGATAGAATCAATCAGCGGGGGTTTACTGCATGTGCGTTTCATTATTCTGGATACTGAGAAGTAAACGTTGCCTGTTTATGTAGTAAAAAAATCCTGAATATAAATTTAGATGTAGGCTGTTTTCTGTGGTCCAACATGAGAAAGACAGTCTGCTGACTGGACAATAAACCATAAACATAGAATAATTTCAAATCATCTACATGACTGAAACTAAGCAGAAACTGCTGCCCTGCTGAACAGTCATGCATCTGTCAGCAGTTTTAAAGTCAGGAATAGGTTGTTGCAATCTACTCTGTAGAAACCGAGGTTTATAAAACACACACATTTTTATTGTGAACATCTGTTTATTCATTTATTCTATTAGTAATCCAAAGAAAAGGTTACCATCTCTGAAACTAGCCATGAGCTGACTGTAGCAGAGCAGTTCTGTGTATTTTAAACACTTTTCTTAAACGCAGGGTGGACAAAATGATCGTGGTGGCAGGAGACTTCTCCTTGACTGTGTATGAGGGCACAGAGCAGCAAGTTTTCCCCCAAGTATTGGTACCACACCCCAACTACAACAGCATCACGTATGACAGTGATATCATGCTCATCAAGGTGCAGAATACACACCATCTGTTTTATTTATCTGTTGTCCTCACGTTGTCTGTTCACTAAAACTATGCATGTCTGTCCAGCTAAGGGCCCCCATTGAGCTGAACAGCTACGTGTCCGTCGTCCTGCTGCCCAGGCAGGATGCTGCCATTGCAGAGGGCACAATGTGTCGAGTGTCAGGATGGGGATACACCACCCCCACCGGGACGCAGATTCCAGCCTCACTTCAAACTCTGAAGCTTCCCATCGTCTCCACAGAAACATGTAACAGCAGCCAGTCGTTCAACGGCAGCGTCACAAATAACATGCTGTGTGCTGGTTACGAGCTTGGTGGAAAGGACGCCTGTCAAGTAAGAACATCTCAACTAATGCTTTACGGATACATGAAAGAAAGAAAAAAGTAATACTTGTTTGTTTAAATGGGTACATGCTGCTGTGCCTGGAAAATTAACCATTTCTACAGTTGAACTCTGTCATATTTCATCCGTTCAGCTAATCTGATGTTCATTCAAGGGTGGGTAACAGAGGTCAAAGGTCCAACAGGGACACCCAGACATGGCTCTCCCCAGATAAAGTCTCGAGCTCCTCCCAGGGGCTCTCAGGGTGTTTTCAACCATGGACCTTACCTAAAGGTCCGCGTGAAGGTAGCGCGACTCGGGTTGCGAATGACCACAGTCACCAATTCTTGTTCTGAATTGTGTGTACTGAAACTCTAATTCCCCTCTGGGATTAATAAAGTATTGAGTGACTGATTGATTGATTGATTGATTGATTGATTGAACTCCTCCGCTAAATTATGTCCTGAGCTCTTTTAGAAAACCTCCAGGATGCAGTTTAGATGCATCCCAGTTAGATACCCAGACCACCTCAGCTGACTTATTTTAGAACAAAGACTGACCACCTGTAAGGTGCTTTAGCTTAGGGCCAGTCGGTTTTACATTTCCCCAAAGTTTGCATTTTTTTTCTGATTCCCACATTTTCATTCTAACCATATTTATTAATCCAAAAGTGCTAATTATAAAGTGAATGAAAATAGTTCAACAGATCAGTAGCACCAGGATTCTAAATTGAATGTCTAGCTTAAGTTTCACATATACAGCAAAGTGTTTTGGTTGTGCACAGTATTGAATGCTACCTAGCAAAGGTGCTACTTAGAAAAAGGTCCTAGCCCTCAACTGGTTAGAAGCTTCTCTATCTAGTAGCTCATTAAGTAGCTCCAAGAAGATGTCATTGTCTGTCTCTTCTGGGTAAGATAGTGTCAGTGGTACTCCTTCACCCGTCCCTGAGGCCAGTGTGTCGTGGGAGTACGGTGTACATGTGAGGACATCCTCAGGTCTCAGGTGTCAAACATCAGCTCATAGACAAAAAAGCCTCAGGTTTGATTCAAAAACCCATTAGACATCTGCCTAAATAGTGCTAGTCAAAAAGGTCTCAGAAAAAAAACCATCAAACTAAATGGAATCAGGGAAAACTGCTTCAGGAAAAAAAAGTTGTCAAACCAAATCCCTACTTTTTATTGAAGCTGTTTTTCCTGAATCCTTTTTGTCTGGTGGCTTTTTTTCCTGAGTCCTTATTGACTAACATTAATCAGTCAGAGGTTTGAAGGGTGTCTGAATGAAACCTGAGGCTTTATTCTCTAATAGAGATGGGGAATTGTGGGATCAATGTGTGATAATGTACCCCATATGGGAGGCCTGATTAGGTGTGGATCCCCCAGTCAGCATTCATAACCCCATCAACTATTTAAGGTCACAGTTGTGTGAAGGAGATTGTACAAAATATGCTAACATATTTCCTTTGCAGCTAAGCCCCGACTGTCAAACATTTTAGTAAGTTGTTTATAGAGCTCCGGGAGTTGACGTCACTTCTCCTGGCGTGCAACAGTTCAAATCGAAACGGCGCCATCTTGGCAGGCACAAGCCCGCAGCTGGGCTGTTTGTTATTGTCAGAAAAATCAATCAAATGGGAAATATGGTAGATTCCTGTTGTGCCCCAGGATGCAGAACAGACGTGGACGACATAAGGAATGAGCCATCTACAGGATTCCCCAAGATCCGGAACGCCGCAAACGTTGGATCATTGTAATAAAACGCGCTAGTGACCGGGCTAAAATGAAGCTGTGGGACCCCGAGAGTAAAGGTTTTCGCATATGCAGCGACCGCTTCATATCAGGTACTTAAACCGACGTTTCCTCAACTGTGTATGGTATTTATTTTAAATGCTTTTATTACGATTCTTAGTGGACTTCCTGAACTTATTTTGGCGGGGCTTTTTCTGTCTTATTACTCATAGCAACAAGTAAACGACACGTAAACGTTGCCTCGTGAGTTCTGCGTGCTGCCGTTTGCGTGTTTTATTATCACAGCAATTAACCGGCTAAGCTGTATTTAATTTTTAAGCAATGGTTGATCAATTGTCAGATCACACATAAAAAGCACTTTGGATTGCTATTATCAGTCTCACCGAGACAGTTCTCAGACAGATCCTGAGACGCTCCTGCCTGACATATTTATTTTATTCACAGAAAAAAATCAGACTAGTGATTTCTCTTGGCGTTCAGTTTATACATTCAAACAGCACAGCAATCTATTTCAACTACTTACATGTAAATCTATGTTATTTGTCCATCCATCCATCCATTTTCATCCGCTTATCCGGAGTTGGGTCGCGGGGGCAGCAGCCTAAGTCGAGAGGCCCAGACTTCCCTCTCCCCAGCCACTTGGGCCAGCTCCTCCAGGGAAACCCCAAGGCGTTCCCTGGCCAGGTCCGCTCCAACAGCTTCTGGCGTTTTTAAAAAGTGTCCCAGGGGCACGGTAAGGGTCAGAGATGCTTAATCTATTTAATTTCTGACTATATAAAACAATTTCTTTGGTTTGAAAGTGTGAAGTAAACTCCGACGAAGTAAAATCCAACCCGATCCCGTTCATTTTGTTTACCTTTGTTGCATGCCAACATGGCGTCTACTCTCTTAGAGTCACGTGACGTCCGGAGCTCTATAGACACTAATGTGTATTCAAATGTACAAGATTGTGGATCAGTAACTCTGCCTTCCAAAACTAACCAATAATGAAAGATTGGCTAAACATTTACATTAAAGCTACAACGCCTTATCCAAAACAAGCTAGCTTTTAAACACAAACGCAGTCCCCAGGCCACCTCCACCTGATTCTGGAACCTGCATTGCCAGAGTAAACGAGATAGAGCTAAACACCAGTCGCCGTTTCTTAGGTCCAAAGGTCTTTTGCTGTCCGTGACTTCAAATGGTAGTTTGTCCTAAAGTTGAAGTGGTAGCAGCCGAGTGTTTCTCCTTCTCTGATATTATTGAGTGGAGAACCTCTCACACCAGTGGTGTTCTGTTTGGTGAGACAGATAACCGGATGGTCCAGTCGTTGGTCTGGGACTGACCCGTGCTAGTTGGCGGAGGTTTTTAGACAAACGTGAGAGAACCACTCATTACTTTTCTTTTGTTGTTTTAACTCCACAAAATATTCATAGCCATACTGTGTTAGCATGTGGTTGAGAGGCACGGACTAAAGGTTTTAAGCTAGTTTATGTGCCGCTTTGATGTTGTAGCTTTAAAAACTGACCCCCAGAGCTGTTTTAAATATGGTGCTTTATTTTAAGCATAACTCGGCCAGTAAACACATTACACAGGGGATGCAACTTAAAATGAGAGAAAGATACAACCCAGTGAGGTCTACAGCAGTGAAAAGGTTTAGGTGTGAAGGGGATTACATGAGATTTGCTAACAAGGCAGAATACCACCTGACATAAACTTGTCTTGCACAGTGAACCAAGGCCGTTTTAGGAGGTCTGACAGTATAATCACTGACACTCACTCAGCACCTTTTTTTTTCCAGGGAGACTCAGGTGGCCCGCTTGTGTGTGCTGGCCGGGCCTATGGAGTGGTGTCATGGGGAAGAGGTTGTGCTCAAGCAAATTTTCCTGGAGTCTACACCTCCGTGTCCAAATTCCGCAGGTGGATAGACAATACCATATTCAGCTTCTACAGCAGATGTAAAACCAATTAGAGCTCAGTGTTAACTCAGTGGTGACTTTCCTGTTTCATTGGTGCCTTCTTTGTTCTCATGTCATGTTCATAGTACTGTGGGCATATTTGAGTTCAGGGATAGTTACACATTTTTGGAATATAGTTCTGTTAACTGTTTGTATGTTTTGACGAAGGCTAGGGAAGAAGACCGATGTCTGCGTCTCGAGCAAACACTTTTAATACGTTGGCAATTTGCCAGTTAGAATAAGTAAAACTGCACTCTGATACACACATGGAATATTACGATGACCAAAACATTCATATCTGCCTTAGACAGGGCAGATGCGCTCCCCACAGAAACAACAGCGTCATAATGAAATGCAGGATTGGGGCAATGCAGTCGGGTGGCAATATGGTTAAAAGTATACCAGAGTAACCATAAAAGGCCCAGTATTATAGTAGTCAACCAATAAAAAACAAAGCAGCAACTTTATTAGGTACTCAGCTAATTGAGCATGCTCAAAATAACACTGTCAGGGTTGATTTAAACACTTTTAAAGTGTCAATATGGGTCCACACCAGTTGATTTAACTTTTTTGGAGAGTTGGTGTTTAAACCCTGATTTAATGTTAAAAATAAGCTCTTATGGAGTTGACAATTTAACGCCGGTGTTAAAGGTAAAATAGTAACTCTAACACCCCATTCTGCCTTCAGAACTGCCTCAGTTCCCTAACGTTTTAGACTCAACATTCCTCAGAGGTTCTAGTCCATACTGACATGACAGCATCAGCTCCATCCATGATGAGAACCTCTCATTCCACCACATCCCAAAGGTTCTGGACTGGACTGAGATCTGGTGACTATGGAGGCCATTGCGGTCCTGTGAACTCATGGTCATGTTCTAGAAACCAGTTCGAGATGATCTGAGCTTTGTGACATGGTGACATGACCCTGCAGGATGTAGCCATCAGAAGATTAGCCCATGTGGTCATAAAGGGATGGACATGGTCGGCAACAATTCTAATGGTGCTTACACATTAACGTCTGCATGGTCGGGGTTTGGTGGGGCTGGATGGCGTGAGTTCAGTCTCGAACGGGTGGTGTAGTGTTCACATACAAATCCGAGGGACTTCTCAAGAATGTGGAAATCCCTGAGCCTGTGGGCGGCGCTTAATACCCGCGGGAAAGTCCGCTCCATAAGGTAAACAAAAGGCGGACATAAGCTGTGTTGCTTTTGGAGACTCTGAACCACATTATTGGGCTGCATGGTGGTGCAGTTGTTAGCACTGTTGCCTCGCAGCACGAAGGTTGCAGGTTCTAAACTCGGCTGCGGCCTTTCTGCATGGAGCTGCGTGTTCTCCCCATGCATGCGTGGGTTTCCTCCGGGTACTCCGGTTTCCCCCACAGATCACAACATGCCCTGTAGGTTGTAAATTGTAAGTCGCTTTGGATAAAAGCGTCTGCCAAATAAATAAACATAAACATTATTGTATTATCCTATAATAAAATAATATTATCTTATTATAATTATAATTATAATCTTGTGCCACACACACACACACACACAGATTTCTCCCCTGAGCAACTATCTGTTCGCTGGAACAAGAGCTCCGATGCGAACATGTGCACGCACACATACGGCTATTCTCTTCTCCCGTTCCCACACTTAACGGCAGCTCTGTGCTACAGACATGAAAATGAATCACGCATGCAGGAACCCCCCGCTGACTCATTCTCCTTGCAGATCGGAGTTGGTAGGCATAATTTCAGCTGGCCAATCAGTCCGTAGTGTCGCCTCGGTCCCAGTCTGACCGCTGAGGAGGAGGTCTGAGAAAAAGAGTCGCCTCTGCACCAAAAATGCAAATCTGACCTGTGTATGAAACCAAATTCCGGTGCCGTTCGATACCTTTTGGGGCCGTGCTGACGCCAATGTGTAAGCGCCATAAGGTAGGCTGTGATGTCTAAGCCAGGCTCAGGTGGGACTGAGTGTCCAAAGTGGAACTAGAACCCCCCATCACCACCATTACACCATCAACAGCAGCTCCATTGCCGCAGCAGAATGGATCTTTTTTTTCTTCATGTTGGAGACACCAAATTCTGACCCAACCATCTGAATGTTGCAGCTGAAATCCAGACTCATCAGAACAGAAAAGGTTTTTCCAGTCTCTTCTGGTCCAGTTCTGGTGATCCGGTGTGAATTGTAGCATCAGTTTCCTGTTCTTAGCTGACAGGAGAGGCACTTGTTGTGGTCTTCTGCAGCTGGCATTTGCCACTCAAGCAAACCTACCTGTTAATTTAACTAAAACAGAAGCTAACTCCATTTTATCATTCACTGGTATATGTGAGGGCAAGTTTATGCAATTCCCATTTTACCTAGGAAACACGGCTAACCAGCGGCTTACAGCAACATGTAGAGGTGGCGAATTGTATGATAGAATGTTCTGTGATGTTAACGCCATCGTAGACCTTAATACTTCAGCCAACCAGCCACATTCCTAAGACAAGATAAAGGTGCCATACCACCACAAGCCCCATCATAGCTGTTACAGTCTCATCAAGTCTGTCCAAAAAGAAGGAAGACGTACTTAAAATTTAACAGCTTAAATGGTTTAGTTTACATCTTAAATTACAAGTTATTTTATAACAAATTAATCAATAATTGATTGTCACTTAATCCAATGCCATGAGTTACAAAATAAATGAAAACGTGATTAGAACATCCCATCCGTAAGTTCTCATTTCTTATATTAATAAAAACAAATAGTCTTCATTTAGACCCTCTAGGAGTGGGTCATTTATCCACTCAT
The DNA here is from genome assembly GCF_043380555.1 of Nothobranchius furzeri. NCBI lineage: Eukaryota > Metazoa > Chordata > Actinopteri > Cyprinodontiformes > Nothobranchiidae > Nothobranchius > Nothobranchius furzeri. The sequence continues at coordinate 38,826,457 of NC_091755.1, forward strand.
ATATAAAAACAGGGTTTTTACTTTCATTTAAAAGTGAAATATTACGGGTATCTTTGTAGTAGTAGTTTGTGTGTTCCGTATGGGTAGCTGTATAAAATAGGCTCTTTTTGGGAGGGGTTTCCCTTTTAGTCTGGTTGAACATATAGTTGCTCGCATGATGATTTCTTTATAAAGTTGTAGTGTTTTACGTTTAGCAGTATGCAGAAGGCACGCTGAAGAATGTTGGCTGGGCCATTTTTGAGAGTCTGGTGAAAGAAAAGGGGGTTGTGTGTATTCAAACGACAATATCAGTTCAGTGTTTCTTTGTTTTATACACACTAATAAACTGATTTATCTATTTAACCCCTCGTGTCTCATTTTATGTGCATGACAAAATATCTCAGGCTGTTTGGAAAGTAGACAGACAGGCGTCTGGTTCCATCTGGAGTCCAACAGTTCCAACACTCAGACATGGTGGTGGTAGTGTGATGGTCTGGAGCTGCTCTGCTGCTTCAGGACCTGAACCACCTGCGGTAATCGATGGAACCATGAATTCTGCTCTCTAGCAGAGCATCCTGATGAAGAATGTCTGACCTTTCACCCTAAACAGGTCTTTCAGGCTGGAAAACCCTCCAATGTGGCAGAATTTGAGCAACTCTGTTGAACGCCATTCACATTTTTAATACACTTGCAGTGGTTTATAGAATAAAGAATGCCTTCTCAATCATATTTAGGAGACTAGATAACAGCAACACGACTCCACCACTGACTCCATTAGCTCTTCAGGAGTTCTGCTTTGCGGTGGAGTTGCTAATGCTAACAGTTAGCTTCTACTAGTCGAGATGTCCTCTGTAGCTAGCAAATTTGCTGAGGCATACATTCTGCAGCATTGATGCAAAACATCATCCTCATCATCGTCACCATCTTCATCATCATCATCATCATCATCATCATCCTCCTCCTCGTCATCATCATCGTCATCATCATCACATAAGTCCTGTCTGATTATGTGGCCAAAGTATTTCACCTTATGAACTGCATCTAAAGTCTCATTGGCCAAGTAAAAAGAAGGAAATGTTTCCTTTTGATCATCTTTTGTTCTGACAATCATAACAACCCAAAGTGATGTGACAGACTTGTTACTAGTTATCACATGTAGGCATCGCTTCTAAGGGTTTTACAATGAGTCATAATGTTCAAGGGTCAACTACCTTTCACATAGGATCTGAACTTTCTATTTAATTAAATATATTTTAACTCACATTAGAAAATGAGTGATAAAAACTGGTGAAACGTATTGAAATTCTCAATCCTTAAATGCTAGAAGTGTGTGATTGAAACAGCCATAAACATTTGGGTTAAAAGCTAAAATTAATGAGATGAAAGTAAAGAGTGTTAGATCTAGGTTTTACATTTAGGTGCCAAATACCTTTTCACAGGATGATGTAAAACGATATGTTAAACCTTTTGAGAAGTGCATATTGTCCTTACCAGTGTTGGGAACGTTACTTTAAAAAAGTAATTAGTTATAGTTACTGATTACTTTGTCAAAAAAGTAACTCAGTTACTAACTGAGTTACAAGATCATAAAAGTAATTAATTACCAACAAAAGTAACTACTTAGTTACTTTTTTCATTAAAGCATGCAAGAATTACTACAATAGTAAAATATAAATGACTAATGACTGAACATAATAAAATGTATGTCCAAATGTTTTATATAAACCTGAATAATTTAAACAAATAAGCACTTAACAGGAGGAACTACTAATAGGAACATTACACTAATCTAGACTATTAACCAAGCAGCTAAAATTTAAAATTGCAAATAGAAACACCTGTAAAGGTTCCCGAGCCTTTAAATGGTCTCTCGGTCTAGTTAAATTACAGAAATAAATGTAATTTTGCACAGTATTCTAATTTTTCCAGCTTCACATAATTGTGTCTTTTTAGTAGCATTTGTGTTGCTGGTAATCTAGTAACGGTTAAATAAATATATAAAATCATTTAAAATGACACTAGAAGAGGCACAGATCTGATGGAGGACTTACATTTACTAACTTGGGTCAGACCCAACCACAGAAGAGCTGAAGCTGGGTGGTGAACACACACAGGTAGTTCTAATAACACCTGAGCTCCATGACGTCTGAGACTGATGCATCAGTGTTACAGCGGGACTAAAGACATGATCAGGAACAGGTTACAGCTGGATGATCTAGGAAGGTAGAAGATCAGGACGTCTGAGCGGTGAACAGGTGAGCGGACCTTCGGGACGTCCCGCTGTCACGCTAAGGGCACGGCTGCAGACCCGCAGATTCGCTGCTGCAGCAACAAATCTGCGGCGGGTCTGCAGCCGTAGATATTCATCACGTCTTCCTCGTTCTTCACGGGCCGTGATGCTCTTAAACATCTGCCTCTTTAGCTCCTGATCAGCTGATGACAGCTTCAACACACCGCGCTGCTTAACGCACGCATTTCCTTACCAGTAACAGGAACGACGTTTTGATAAAAGAAGACGTAATAAATTAGTTTGCTTGTTACAGAAAGACATTTTTTATTAACGCGGTTATTTTAAACGGAGTTATTCCCGTTGTGTCTACAGAATGCAGCGACTGAGACGGTGAGGGTCTCCGCCCACCCGGCCAATCATCATCGTGTTTGTAAGTGCGTTACCGACACCTCTCTCTCCCTGGCTGCAGCTGAAGTGTGGCGGTCGGAAAGCCTCTGCTCAACGTTCGACAAGCACATAGTAACGCACAGCGTTCCGTCCCCAGTAACGGTAACGGCGTTGCAACGGCGGGAAAAGTAATTAATTAGATTATTCCGTTACCTATAAAAGAACGCCGTTAGAAACGCCATTATACTTAAACGGCGTTACTCCCAACACTGGTCCTTACCCATGTTATCTTTCTCTGAAACTAGAACTTTTTTTAAATTTGAAATATTAAAGTGACAACCACAGAAAGACCAAGAGAAACGGCTATGTAAATAAGCCACAGGAAAAATAAGTCTAAATCCTATAAATCAGAGTAAGTAACTGTTGGCAGCTTGTTTCTGGTCTGTTGAACAGCTGATGAATGATCCCAAAATTAGAATAACCATGAAATATGCATGGACCCGGACTCCCTCTCTGTAATGGTTACCAGGAGTCGGTCGTCTCCTTACGAAGCTGAAGCCTCAGTCAGCTGGGATTCCCTTACAAAACTGGGTGTCTCAATTCAAATCAAAACATGCTGCATCACACCTGATAGGTGTTGGCCGCCACAACAGAATGGATAATTGATGTCCTACTTGAGAAGGAGCTCTGGTTTCAGCTCTTACCTCTGTTCTGTTTTACTGGGTGTGCCAAAATCCCTGCTGATTGATGGATTTTACAGGTTTGGTTACATGAGTGTTTTTGTTCTGTGGTGACAAAGCCTCTTCACCAACTCATTCTACATCACTAGAAAGCATTTTTTTATGAGCTACCAATGTTTTTGCTGCATCACAAAGAAGTGGCTCGCCCTTCAGATTTTCCAGGAATAGATCGGTCTGAGCTTACAGATAGTGGCCTAATGGCTTCCCAATGGACACTGCTTTGTGATAACTGGGAGTACAAACTGAAAATTTTTTGGTTTTCCCACCAAACTGGGCTGTTCATCTCAGTTTACTACCATTTAGATTTTAATCAACTGAGTTTTTAGTTGAGTAAATTTAGTTGAAATAAAAAAAATAAATACAGATGTTTCAGTCGGTCAGGAAACCAACAAACCAGCCAATCAATCCACTGATTGGTCGGTCAGTCAATCAATGAATAATCAATTCTTATTATAAAAAAAATTAAAATCAAAACTTCTTCTTATTATTTTTTTTTTTACCTGGGACTGGTTTTTGTTATTCCATATTTCCAGAAAATGTATTTAAACAAAACCACACGGAGCTTAAACAACTGCATCAGTTTTTCATTATTTTTGACTGAAACTTTTGAGAATAAAAGATAGAGTTGTGTATCTCGGTCTACTTCTGTTGTACACAAATGAAACCATGAAATTAACACATAACAGTGTTCTGGAGAAAACACAAACACACACAGGAGAGACAAATCTTTAGATGGAAGAAAGTTGTCGAAAGTCAACCATCACCGCAGTCCTCCACCAGTCAGGGCTTTATTTCGGAATGTTTCATTGGAAGCCTCAGTGCAAGACACATAAAAGCCCAAATGGAGTTTGCTAAAAAAAACTTCTGAAGGACCCTGAGATGGTGAGAAATAAGATGCTTTGGTCTGATGAGACCAAGATATAACTTTTTTGCCTTAGTTCTAAGCGGTATCTGTGGGAAAAAAAATCCAGGCACTTCTCATCACTTGTCCAATACAGTCCCCACAGTGAAGCATGGCAGTGGCAGCATCATGCTGTGGGGGTGTTTTTCAGCTGTAGGGACAGGGCACCTGGTTGCAATCGAGGAAACGATGAATACGGTCAAGTACAGGGTTATACTGGACAATATCCTTCTCCAGAGCTGAGCCTAAGGTTTACAAGATGACAATGACCCTTAGCAACCAGCTAAAGTAACAAATGAAGTGGCTTCACGGCAACTCTGTGACTGTTCTTGACTGGCCCAGCCAGAGCCCTGACTTAAACCCAATTGAGCATCTCTGGGGAGATGTAAAAATGGCTGTCCACCAACATTCACCATCCAACCTGACAGAACTGGAGAGGATCTTGTTCAGGACATGATTTGATCTAAGAAATCTAATAACCCTCAGGTTAAGGAAACAGAGGCTGTTACAAAACTAAACAGGACTCAACAGACCTCTGCAGAGCATATACCACCACATGGTCCACAGGAGAGCCACCTCCATCATCAATGACCCCACCCACTCCCCTTTCATATATATGTGTATATATATATATATATATATATATATATATATATATATATATATATATATATATATATATATATATATATATATATATATATATTAGGGCTGGGACTTGATTAAAATTTTTTATCTAATTAATTACAGGCTTTGTAATTAATTAATCTCAATTAATCGCATTTTAATCGTTCAGGAAAATGTGCTTTCAAAGTAAAACTTTTAATTAAAATTTTGAGACAGATAATCAAACATTAGACATGGTTATTACTGTAAACTAAAGCTTTTAATAAAAAATGCATTTTAATTATTCAAATGTCACTGTGTGATATGAAACAAAACCCAAATAAACTAAAATTTATAATTACAAATAGAAAACACCTGCAAAGGGTTCCTGAGCCTTTAAATAGTCTCTCTGTCTAGATGAATGACTGAAATAAATTTGACTTTGCACCAGATTCTAATTTTTCCAGTTTCACTTGTTTGTATAATTGGGAGTTTTTATTAGCATTTCTACTCATAATGTAGTAAAAACACATAAATAATAATTCTTCAAAATGACAGTAGAGCAGGCACAAATATGATCTAGGACTTAATTGTACTAACTTTTAACACCAGAGCAGGCGTGACATTTTCTGAGAATGATCAGGAACACTAACTGGTTCCAGTTGGATGACTGGAGGATGATGGGAAGATAAAAGATCATGGCGAGGAAATAATGATCTGACGAACAGGTGAGCGGACCTTCCTTACATGGGAAGTCCTGTTGTCATGTTAATACGGGGACACTGCAGACCCGCAGATTCACGCCTGCTGCAGCGAATCTGGTGTGATCTCCAGCCTGATCACAACTTCCTCGTTCCTCGCTGCCCCAGATAGTAATGCATGTGATGTTTAGACAGCGACTCGTCTCAGAAACATAGAATTCCCCGACAGAATTGTTTAGAAAATCATCAGAAAAGTTTCAGAGTGTTTCTGTTTTAACTTAAACTTCTGTTTTCAACTTTAAGACACGTTGTTTGTGATTGTTTACAGAGTAGTGAGAACACGGAGCGTTCTCCCAATGGCAGCCAGGTGCCTCTCGTTTGTCTGAGTGACTACTTTCATAAACTACTGTTAGGGCACAGAATTATTCTGTCTGGTGCTTTCAGCGCTGCACAGATGTTACGTAAATGTTAAAAATATAGCTTACCGCAACTTTTGTAAAGTTTCTGGTGCCACCGGGCGGGCAGCTGCAGCAGATATGATCTCTGAAAAATGTCCGCGACACGGACTCCGTTGTTGTCTGTAAGTTTTTTTTCCCCCAAGATAAGAAAAGAAGCGGACGTGTTTCCTAAATCCTACATGTGTCCAAGCAAGGCATCTTCTTTCTGTTTTTATTACGTTTAGTAGCCATTAGCACTGTGCATTGTTGTGTGCGTCAGTGATATTCAGTCTTGAAATGCAAGCTGCGATTAAATGCGTAAAATTTTTTAACGCGTAATTTTTTTCTAATTAATTAATCGTAATTAACGCGTTAAAGTCCCGGCCCTAATATATCTATCTATCTATCTATCTATCTATCTATCTATCTATCTATATATATATATATATATATATATATATATATATATATATATATATATATATATATATATATATATCTGATTTTTTTCATGCAAATTGTAATGGATCATGTAAATAACATGTTAAACCTTACTGACTCTACAAATATCACAAGTCTGTAGCTACTGGAGGGGATTCAAAATGCACATGACCCCTTCAGCCACCAGGGGGCATGTGATCATTAAAACATGAGAATAAAGAAAAAGTAAAGGCTTGCTGGCACATCCTCCTCCTCTGTGCCTCTCAGATTATAATACGTAAGTCCTTCCACTGAAGGTCTCAAATCAGACACAGTCATAAATGTGTTTTCAAGCTCCTGATGATTTGTTGTTACCAGGAAACTGAGGCAACCAGAACAAAGGAAGGACAGCGTTAGGAGTCGTTTGCATCCCTGCTCCTCTGTTCTCTGTATCTCCATGGAGCAAAAACTTGTAGGTCTGAAAAATGTTTGAGTTAAAAGGGAAGTCAAGAAGCTTGAAGGCACAACAGTGACCGAGATGAAAACGTGAACGGATTATTGCGCACCAAGGAGCCTTTCAACAATCTCTTTCTGCTTTCCCCTCATCCGCCCTTTTATTGTCTCCTGACCCTGCAGAGATGTGGGCACTCATTACTCTTTTCTCTCTACAATTCTTTTTAATTCTTTTTGATGCTGTCAGCCAGGAGGCGCTTTAATGAAACTGGGACAACAACCATGTGTAAAATATGTAGAAGATGGAATAATTGGCTCAGAGGCACAGACTGAATCAGGGGTTACTTTTACCTATTTGAAAGGATTATCCTCATGGAAATCTGCTTACTATTTCGGCTAAGGAGATGATAGAATCAGTTTTTTATTTGACTGTCATGATGAAAGCATCCCACTGACCGTAGAAACCAAAAAGAGATGCTGGGTAGAATAGAATAGACTTTATTGTAATTGCTCATGGCAATTAAATTACAGATGGTCCGCCATCAACAGTGCGCAAGACAACAAATGACAATAAATGTCAAAAACCGTAAAGGACTAAAAACAATTTAAAAACATTTAGCAAACAACAAGAAAGTACAACCAGTGATTCGGATCTGCTAAAACAATAATTTAAAATGATTTAAAACAGATTAGTCCACATTAGTGATGGGAATTCCGGCTCTTTTTAGAGAGCCGGTTCTTTTGGCTCAGCTCACCAAAAAGAGCCGGCTCTTTCGGCTCCCAAGTGGCTCCTCAGATTTTCTGTTGCGTAGTGCACATTTATAACCAAAATAATGCAAAACTATATGTAAAATGATTTACTAATGTAAAAAAAATGCTATATGTAAAATATATATCATTTCTATGGATTTAATAACTGAACACTTTCAGAAATCTCCACTTTCCGACTGCTGGCGCTCATTTTCTCACCGTCTTCGTCGCACTCTCCTCTCTCTCGCTCGCCTTATTCCTCCTCCTCATTTCCTCTCGTCTCTCTCCGCCCGCATGTGCTCTGCTGTGTGTCTGTCTGAGTCTTATCCTCCCTCTTCCCCGCCCCTACTGCTCTGTGTGTGGACAGTCTGGACACGCAGTTACACATGTTGACCAATCGCCTGTGGCTTTCACCAAAGCAAAAGGGGAGGGGGGAGGGGAGGGGACGGCTCCCAATGACGAGCCGGCTCCCGTCGTTCACTTCAAAGAGCCGGCTCTTAGAGCCGGCTCGTTCACGACCGACACATCACTAGTCCACATTACTGATGGGGATGTGAGGGGTTGAATGGTGCTGTTGTGTTGAATGTGCTGACGGTCCAAGGGAAGAAGCTGTTGGAAAGTCTGGTGGTGTGATTTAACTGACCTGAAGCGGCGCCCTGAGGGCAACAGTTCAAACAGGCAGTGGGCAAGGTGGGTGGGGTCACGGAGGATAGCAGCGATTCTCTTCAGGCAGCGGGTTCTGGAGATGGCCTCCAGGGATGGCAGGGTGCAGCCAATAATCCTCTGGGCGGTGTTTATTGTCCTCTGAACAGCCTTCTGTCCTCAGCAGTGGAGCCTGCATACCACACACTCAGGGAGTAGGTGAAGGTGCTCTTCACGGAGCAGTGGTAGAAAGCCAGCAGCAGTTTCTGATCCAGGCCACACCTTCGCAAGACCCGGAGAAAGTGCAGCCGCTGCTGAGCCTTTTTAACCAGAGCTCTGGTGTTAGCAGACCGGGACAGGTCAGCAGAGATGATGGTGCCGAGGAACCTGGTAGAGGGGACACGGTCCACACGCTCTCCATTTATGAGGAGAGGGGCGTGTGTGTGACGGTGTCTTCTGAAATCCAGAATGAGCTCTTTTGTTTTTTGTATATTCAGAGTGA